>NC_084754.1:23111647-23126252 GCF_033978785.1 Entelurus aequoreus
ATTTCTTGTTTGCCAACAAGCTTCTAGTGGATGTGAGGAACCGCCGCCTCGTCCATGCTGAAACATTCGGCTCATTTCCCTGTGAACACAGTGACACTGCCCCGACGAAGCTGTCCAGTGCCCTCTCGCCCGCTGATGACTTTTCTCACCTCCTCAAGGAGTTCTCAGACATCACCGCACCTACCTTCTCCTCCGCCTCCGCCAAACATGGTGTGTTGCACTACATCTCCACCAATGGCCCGCCTGTGCACGCTAAAGCCCGGCGCCTTGACCCACACAAGCTCAGTATCGCAAGAGCTGAGTTCGACGCCATGGAACGCCTTGGCATCGTCCGCCGGTCGAACAGTCCCTGGGCCTCCCCCCTTCACCTGGTGCCAAAGCCCAATGGTGGTTGGCGCCCGTGCGGCGACTACCGACGCCTTAATGCTGTCACTACACCGGACCGGTACCCTATTCCACACATCCATGACTTTTCTGCCCACCTGGCGGGTGCGTCTATTTTTTCTAAAGTGGACCTCGTCCGGGGCTATCACCAGGTACCAGTTCAGCCTCAGGACATTCCCAAAACAGCGGTGATTACCCCATTCGGGCTTTTTGAGTTTCTACGGATGCCATTCGGACTAAAAAATGCTGCCCAGACCTTTCAGCGATTGATGGACACGGTGCTGCGTGACTTGTCATTCGTTTTTGTCTACCTGGACGATATCCTAGTGGCCAGCACGTCTGAGGCAGAGCACCTATCACACCTGCGTCTTCTCTTCAGTCGTCTCCAGCAGCACGGCTTGATCATCAACCCAGCGAAATGCCAGTTTGGACTGTCTTCCATGGATTTCCTGGGCCACCACATCACTACAGCAGGGGCGATTCCTCTGCCGTCAAAGGTGGAGGCAGTGTTGGGGCTTCCGCAGCCTCACACTGTCAAGGCTCTACAAGAGTTCTGCGGCATGGTCAATTTTTACCACCGTTTTGTGCCTCGGGCTGCCGACCTTATGCGCCCCCTATACAGCGCTCTCAAGGGTAAAAAAACTTCTAAGCATGCCCTTTCTTGGTCCACGGACATGTTGGCAGCTTTCTCTGCTACAAAAGATGCACTCGCGGACGCAACTATGCTGGCTCACCCGGTGCCTGACGCCCCTGTTGCTCTGACCACGGACGCCTCAGACTATGCTGTTGGTGCTGTTCTCCAGCAGTTGGTCAATAGTGTTTGGCAACCTCTCGCTTTTTTCAGCCGCCAACTTAGGTCCAGTGAGCAGAAATATAGCACTTTTGACCGTGAACTCCTCGCCCTGTATTTAGCCATCCGTCATTTCCGTTTCCTACTGGAAGCCCGTCCGTTCACTGCCTTTGTGGATCACAAGCCTTTGACCTTCGCCATGGCCAAGGTGTCGGAACCATGGTCTGCCAGGCAACAGCGCCACCTAGCTTTTATTTCTGAATTTACCACGGACATTAAACATGTGTCAGGAAAAGACAATCCCGTGGCTGACTGCCTCTCCCGTGTGGTCATTGGTGCTGTCCACCTTGGAATAGACTATGCCCGAATGGCTGTGGACCAAGTTTCGGACCCCGACATTCAGGCGTACAGAACAGCGGTCACTGGCCTCCAGTTGACGGACGTCCCGTTCGGCGATGCCGGCACAACGCTGCTCTGCGACGTATCTCTGGACCTGCCCCGTCCGGTGGTGCCGCAGGTCTGGAGACGGCAAGTTTTCGACGCCATACATGGCCTCTCGCACCCAGGCAGCAAGCCGTCACAGCGTCTCGTGGCAGCAAAGTTTGTCTGGCATGGCCTCAAGAAGGACATTCGCGACTGGGTCAGGACCTGTGTGGCATGCCAACGCGCTAAGATCCATCGCCATGTTAAGGCCCCGTTGGAGCAGTTTGCAGTTCCCGAAAGGCGTTTTGACCACGTCAACGTTGACCTGGTGGGACCCCTTCCTCCCTCCAGGGGATTTACTCACCTTCTGACTATGGTGGACCGGACCACCCGTTGGCCGGAGGTTGTCCCACTGTCGGCAACGACATCAGCTGATGTGGCCCGGGCCTTCATTGGTACCTGGGTCGCCCGGTATGGTGCCCCATCTGACCTTTCGTCTGATCGTGGCCCCCAGTTTACTTCCGAGCTCTGGAATACTGTTGCCTGTCAGTTGGGTGTCTCACTCCACCGCACTACAGCATACCACCCTCAAGCAAACGGCATGTGTGAACGTTTTCACAGGGACATGAAGGCCGCCCTTAAGGCTTCTCTCACAGACGACGGCTGGGTCGACAAGCTCCCGTGGGTGATGCTGGGGATTAGAACTGCGCCTAAGGAGGACCTCCTGTCTTCCTCAGCGGAGTTAGTTTATGGCCAGACCCTCAGAGTCCCAGGTGAATTTATACCCCGCACTACAGTCCCCTGGTCTGCTTCTGACCAGCGGCGTAGCCTCATGGACACTGCCCGTACCTTCCTACCAGTCCCGACCTCGCACCACTGCTTGCCCCAGGTGCACATTCCCCCTGACCTGCGAGCAGCGGGGTACGTGTTCATCCGCCACGATGCCCATAGGGGGCCCTTGCAACCACCATACGACGGTCCTTATCGGGTTGTGGAGGCTGGGGATAAGACATTTGTCATTGACATTGGGGGCAGACTGGATCGCGTCTCAGTGGACCGGCTGAAGCCAGCCCACCTGGATTTGGGCCGTTCAGTTGAGGTGGCTCAGGCACCACGTCGCGGTCGACCCCCACACTGCCAACCGACGTCTGCTCGCCGTCAGCAGCCGGCTGTCACCCTCCCGCTTCACCCCCCTCCACCTGCCCAGGAGCTTCGGAATCGCTTTGGGCGGGTCATTCGGGTCCCTGGTCGTTTCACTGGGCCAGTTCTTGTGAATTCTGGGGGGACGTGTGTGGTGGATATACACACACAGGACACTTATTAATTATTACAGTTATAATTCACTGCGTTCTAGCCCATGTTTACTTGCATAGGTGCATAGGTGCTTTTACTTTGAAGTGTTGAGACACACCTCTGTGGTGCTGACGTAATTACCTGTGCGACAGTTTTTTTGTTGTGTTGTTCTCTCTGAAAATAAACGGAGTGTTACTTGGCTCTCCAAAGAGGAATAAATCTCCGTCGTTTCTCTGCCTACACTCCTACAATAAGATAAATTCAGTTCCAAATAAGTGTGATTCTATGGTCTTCTTCTGGCTGTCACATTCCACGTTTCCACTTCTTGTCTTTTATTTTGTAGCCATTGCCTTCTCCTCGCTCTGTTTCTGTTTCCTGCCCAGATGCTCGTCTTTTAGTTAACAACTGGGCACACCTGCAGTTGATTAGCACCTGGCCTCAAATTCTTCACTATACCTCAGCTGATCGAATGAAGCTGGGAGACTTTCTGAACTGCTTGGATCTCGAACGTATGACATGATATGGTAAACATTTTACATTTACTAGTTTGTCCCTGTCAGCATCTCCTGGTTTTGGCCCACTAGTTCAGTTCCAATTCGTTTTTTTGTTCTTTGTTGCTGCCCAGTTTGGTATTTATTGTCAGTTGAGGTTTTAGATTACAATTTTTCTCCAAAGTTGTATTCATCATCTTTAATTGTGAAAAAAAAGAAAAGAAAAGAAGGTTCTACATTATGGTCATACTTTAAACCAGGGGTGTCAAACTTTAGATGGGGGGCCACATGGAGACAAATCTACTCCCAAGTGGGCCGGACTGGTAAAATCATGGCACGATAACTTAAAAATAAAGACAACTTCAGAATGTTTTCTTTGTTTAAAAATAGAACAAGCACATTCTGAAAATGTACAAATCAAAATGTTGTTGTTTTTTACAATTACATGTTGCGTTTAATAGTATTCTATCCTTATTTGTCGTTATTTAGGCTTTCTGAATAAATGATGTGATAATGTTCATCAGTCAACTCATTGGTGTTAATTTTCAATCTATCAAGATAAAAAAAATAAAAATAAAATTACAGGATATTATTTATGTAGTTGCTCATTTTCCTCGAACATGTTTTTTTTTTTTTTTTTTTTTTTTACATATGTAGTATTTACAAAGATACAAATAATTGGTATTGCGACATCTAGTGAACAGCAGTTTCTTTCATTCATATACTGTATTTCGGGTAATATTTATACTTAGCAAACTCATCACGCGGGCCGGATAAAACCTGTTCGCGGGCCTGATCTGGCCCACGGGCCGTACGTTTGACACCCCTGCTTTAAACAATTTGAATCTATGCCCGCCACGAGCTCTCCCGGTACCAAGAAAAGCCTACGTGGTGATATACATGCGCAGACACACACACCAGGATCTGAATATCAGTGTGACCTTTAAAACTTGTTTGACTAAACACCAATCTAGTTCCACTTTAGTGTTTACAATTGTGGGGAGCGTTGATGGTGACACATTTTGTCACTGAGTGTGTGACATGAGTATGACTGGACTGGAAAGGCTAGACTCTTTAAGTTTGAGCTTTAAAAGGACATCCAGGATACAGAAACAAGTGACTGTATTCGATCGGTGGTTCTCAAACTTTTTTTTCACAAAATACCCACCTTAGAAAAACACTTGGCTCTCCAAGTACCACCATATTGACCAACATTAAAATACAGTTGCGTAGTAGGCCCAGGTGTTCATTAAAAACATGGCAGAGGGTTTATTTAACAAGTATATAATATTTTTGGCCACTATAACAGTAATTCTGTGCTTGGATGAGTGTTGTCCCGATACCAAGGTTTTGGTACCAGTACCAAAATTATTTTGATAGTTTTTGGTACTTTTCGATACTTTTCTAAATAAAGGGGACCACAAAAAAATTGCATTATTGGCTTTATTTTAACGAAAAATGTTAGGGTTCATTAAACATATGTTTCTTATTGCAAGTTTGTCCTTAAATAAAATAGTGAACATACAAGACAACTTGTCTTTTATTAGTAAGTAAGCAAACAAAGGCTCCTAATTAGTCTGCTGACGTATGCAGTAACATATTGTGTCATTTATCATTCTATTATTTTGTCAACATTATTAAGGACAAGTGGTAGAAAATGAATTATTAATCTACTTGTTCATTTACTGTTAATATCTGCTTACTTTCTCTTTTAACATGTTCTATCTACACTTTTGTTATAATGTAATAATCACTTATTCTTCTGTTGTTTGATACTTTACATTAGTTTTGGATGATACCACAAATTTGGGCATCAATCTAATTCCAAGTAGTTACAGGATCATACATTGGTCATATTCAAAGTCCGCATGTGTCCACGGACATATTTCCTGAGTTTATAAACATAATATGAATAAAAAACAAAAAGAAAGAAGATGTTGTGATGCCAAAAAATATCGATGTAATCATAGTAGTATCGCTCCTGTACTTGGTATCATTACAATGGATGTCAGGTGTAGATCCACCAATGGCGTTTGTTTACATTGTGACGCTGGTTAGCTACGGTGTGTAGTGAAGCATGTTTAGCTATTCCTCGAACTGCAGGGATGATATTTGTAAGAAACTTACTTTATTTGTCGCCGTGGAGACAAGGATTAGTGATTTAGAAGTAGATAAAACTCTGCCGACTGTGGCTGGACTTTAGCCGCGAGCTAGCTAGCCATGTCTTAAAGCACCTCTTCCGGTGGGTGTTTCAGTGTTATAACTTCACCTTTATTGTTAGTTTTTAAGCCAAAATGCGTCCATTCTCCCTTTTCTGTCTACACTCATTGTCTGTTTGTAAGTACTCTGTGATTGTGCGCTGCCGAACATGCTCCTCTGCTCGTAAACCAGCGATGACATGACGTGGCCTTCGAAAGCCTGGAAATAATATGTATCAATAAAGTACTGTAACTTCTTTTACTAAATGTATTATTTCTTTCTATTTTGGGAGAAAAAAAATATGTACTCCATGTAATCGCAAATTATGTTAACATAAAAATTGTCTAATCATGCAAAAATACATTATCGAACATTCAAACCATTTTTTAAATGGAAGTAAATACTAATAATGATTTCAAAGCAAGTTATCCATCAAATTGTGCAATGTAAAAGTAGCAATAGATTTCACGGTAAAATTGTGAATTTTACTGTGGTTTTTACAGCATTTTTCTCTAAATTTTTTTTTACTGTAATAAACTGTGGTGCCGTTTAGGCATTTACAGTAATACACCGAAAAATCTACAGTTGTTGATTTGTGGTTAAAAAAAACAAAAAAAACTGGCAGCTCAGGTGCCAAAATGTTACTGTAAAATTGCAGTTTTTTTTATTTACAGTAAAAAAACTAATGTAAATCTTGCAGTAAAATTCTGCCTTTTTTATCATAAAAACAGCAGTACTGTTTTCCCATTTACAGTAATATACACAACATTTTGAGGTGAAATTATTGCAACTTGCCATAGTTTTTTTACATTTTAGTTGAAAAAAAAAAATCTACTAACAAAATGCATTAAAAATTGTGTAATAATAATATTCACTGTTAGAAGCGGCCCTCTGGGGCCAAATATAACTGTGATGTGGCACCTTTGTACTAGTGGTACATGTAACACAGTTTGATAATCACTGTTTTAGGGAGATGACTACTGTTTAAGAACATAACCACATAAAAAAACAAAATAACATAACATTAACTTCCGTCTTGTTCATAAAACGGCCTCATAATTATAAGCCATAAAGTAAATGTGTGGGGGAAACACATATTTGACTTTGTAACCGCCACTTACAAGCCTGGAGGGGTTAGTTTTCTTCTCGAATGTGATTTGAAACATGAATAAACATTAGCACAAATGGTTGTGCTGTGCCAAGAAGTTGGATACGGATTTAAAAACACAACGCAAACTCTTTCACTTTTCATTGTCACAGTCAACTCGCAGGGGAGCCAAGTGGGGCAATGACCAGCTGCCAGCTGTGGGTGGGAGTTTGTAACACACATACTTCAAAATCTGTTGTCTTGTTAGGGATTGTTCACTTGTTACAATTAAATAACTCAAAAGCACTCAGAGAGCACAGACCCTGCCTCCCAACAGTAAAAAAAAAAAAAGGTCCTAAATTCAAATGGTGATGTGAACCTGATCTTTTTGAGCTGTCTATTGTGGATTAAAGGTAATGGAGTGAACCCTGTTGTCAGTCATCCGCTCTCTTTGTCTCTGTGGGTGAACATGCGTCCAGTTGAGGCTCGTAATGTAAACGTGAGGTAATGTCAGGATCAGCCCCAAAAGCTAATCAGTTGTTCTTTATATTTTTTGTTTTAGTTTAAGACTCCCTTATTTCTGTTTCAGCACCCATCGGTTTGTGTTTCTTGGTTGCCATGGGTGCTAATTATCTTCACCTGCCTCTGATTAGTCTTTGGGACGCTCACCTGCTCCCGGGCACTAATCAGAGAGCTATTTATTCCTGCCTTTCGCCACAGTCGGTCTGGCTGTTTTGTTTGCTTCGTGCAACATCGCGTTTGTTACCCATGCTTCGTATTCTTGTTCCTGTGCTGAGTTCACCATAGTTCGCCGTGCTATCGGCACGCTTTTCTGTTATTTTTGTATTCCTAATTGATTTATGGAAAATAAATCATTTCTCTACCTGCACACTGCCTCCGGAGTTCCGTCTGCATCTTGGGGAAACGATCCGTGCATTACCTTGCCACCCAAGCGTGACACTGCCCATGAAGTTTAACTAACAGATCAACAAACAAACCTCAACAATTACATCAATAAATCAATTAAAGTTTATTTATTGACGGTTGGGCATTCCAGAGTACTGGAGCCCGTTAAAAAAACACTCTATAGCCCGCAGACTTTTTTGGGTTCTGGGAATCACTAATAAGCCGGAGTTCTTAGAACGCAGATTTCTGGCCGGGACATATGGTACAATACAATCATCAAGATAGGATTGCGCACCATTAATGCTGAAAGGTACATACAGGTTTTGGAGCAACATATGTTGCCATCCAAGCAACATTATAATGGACGCCCCTGCTTATTTCAGCAAGACAATGCCAAGTCACGTGTTACAACAGCGTGGCTTCATAGTAAAAGAGTGCGGGTACTAGACTGGCCTGCCTGTAGTCCAGACCTGTCTCCCATTGAAAATGTGTGGCGCAATATGAAGCCTAAAAACGGACTGTTGAACAACTTAAGCTGTACATCAAGCAAGAATGGGAAATAATTCCACCTGAAAAGCTTCAAAAATTGGTCTCCTCAGTTCCCAAACATTTACTGAGCGTGCCACAGTGCATCCTTGCATTGAGAGAGAAGTTGAACCAAGAAAAAGCTGAGTCTGACATACTGACACCTGATGTGAAGATTTACATAACCTCCTAATGGAGGTAATTCCGGTAAAAATAACTACAACTACTGTGTTAGTTCTCATTTAAAGGTGCAGGTGTATTAAACCAGCACAGCAAGATTTTTACTCACAGAGGTCAAATGTGAAGGCGCAAATGAAGGTGGCGGCAAAGATAGGGGGGAGGAAACTCAGAATTTGGTCATAATTACATTTGTGTACACATAATTAGAAGAAGCAATCAATGTTTATTTATATAACCCTAAATCACAAGTGTCTCAAAGGGCTGCACAAGCCACAACGACATGCTCGGTTCAGAGTCCACATAAGGGCAAGGAAAAACTCACAACCCAGTGGGATGTCAATATGAATGACTATGAGAAACCTTGGAGAGGACCACAGATGTGGGTGACCCCCCCCTATGGGAGACCGGATGCAATGGACGTCGAGTGGGTCTAGCATAATATTGTTAAAGTCCAGTCCATAGTGGATCTAACATAATAGTGAGAGTCCAGTCCATAGTGGGGCCAGCAGGAGACCATCCCAAGCGGAGACGGGTCAGCAGCGCAGAGATGTCCCCAACCGATGCACAGGCGAGCGGTCCACCCCGGGTCCCGACTCTGGACAGCCAGCACTTCATCCATGGCCATTTCATTTCATTCCATTTCATCCAGAACATTTATGATGCTTATGTGTGGTAAAGAAGAACATTCTATAAGTAGCCTACTGGAAAGGTGAAAAAAAAGATTCATGTTAGCTCCCACAAGCATATTTTGTTTTGTTTTGATGTATTTATTTATTTCATTTAATTGATTTGTTTTTAACAATACAACAGTTTTTCTTACTTTCTCTTGAGTTTTGTACTAGTACCATATTTTTCGGAGTATAAGTCGCACCTGCCGAAAATGCAGAATAAAGAAGGAAAAAAACATATATAAGTCGCACCGGAGTATAAGTCGCATTTTTTGGGGGAAATGTATTTGATAAAACCCAACACCAAGAATAGACATTTGAAAGGCAATTTAAAATAAATAAAGAATAGTGAACAACAGGCTGAATAAGTGTACGTTATATGACGCATAAATAACCAACTGAGAACGTGCCTGGTATGTTAACGTAACATATTATGGTAAGAGTCATTCAAATAACTATAACATATAGAACATGCTTCACGTTTACCAAACAATCTGTCACTCCTAATCGCTAAATCCCATGAAATCTTATACGTCTAGTCTCTTAGGTGAATGAGCTAAATAATATTATTTGATATTTTACGGTAATGTGTTAATCATTTCACACATAAGTCGCTCCTGAGTATAAGTCGCACCCCCGGCCAAACTATGAAAAAAACTGCGACTTATAGTCCGAAAAATAAGGTATGTATGTATGTATGTACGTACACTACCGTTCAAAAGTTTGGGGTCACCCAAACAATTTTGTGGAATAGCCTGTCGAGTTTCAGATGAAAGTTCTCTTTTTCTGCCCATTTTGAGCGTTTAATTGACCCCACAAATGTGATGCTCCAGAAACTCAATCTGCTCAAAGGAAGGTCAGTTTTGTAGCTTCTGTAACGAGCTAAACTGTTTTCAGATGTGTGAACATGATTGCACAAGGGTTTTCTAATCATCAATTAGCCTTCTGAGCCAATGAGCAAACACATTGTACCTTTAGAACACTGGAGTGATAGTTGCTGGAAATGGGCCTCTGTACACCTATGTAGATATTGCACCAAAAACCAGACATTTGCAGCTAGAATAGTCATTTACCACATTAGCCATGTATAGAGTGTATTTCTTTAAAGTTAAGACTCATTTAAAGTTATCTTCATTGAAAAGTACAGTGCTTTTCCTTCAAAAATAAGGACATTTCAATGTGACCCCAAACTTTTGAATGGTAGAGTATGTGGGTAAGTGTTTGTGTGTGTGTGTGTGTGTGTGTGAGTGTGTGTGTGTGTATATATATATATATATATATATATATATATATATATATATATATATATATATATATATATATATATATATATATATATATATATATATATTTTATTTTTTTTATTTTATTTTTTTATATCATGTCTGTATATTTGTTCCTTCTAAAAGGGCCAATAAAAATTTAAGTACAAAAACCCCCCAAAACAAATACTGTTCTATTGTGTAACTGTGTATGATACTGCAAATCCAGTCTGTAAATCGTTCAAGATTTCTGTCAGAGTCCATATGATAATGGACTCTGACAGAAAACAAGCACCTAAATTCATTATCGACACTACTATGTTCCAAGGGACGACTAAACAAGAGGACCTAGATTCAGGATTGCATCCACCTACACTTATAGAGATTATTGAAACAACATCAAAGATTGTTTTACAAGAAAATATGGAACTAAAAAATTTCTGGAACAAAGATCACAAAAACCAGGATTTGGAAAATGATATAGATCCAGATACACATTTTTTCTCCCACGTCAGTAATAGTTGTTTTTATTATACAGATGATCAATATAATAGCAACATTGAATGTGATAACAAATTGTCAATTATTCATTTTAATAGTAGAAGCTTGTATGCAAATTACAACAACATTAAGAACTTTTTGGAACACATCAACGAACCCTTCAAAGTGATTGCTGTCACAGAAACATGGATTGATGATAAAAAAGGAATAGATTTTGATCTGGAGGGATATGAGCTAAACTACATCAACAGAACCAACAAAAATGGAGGAGGAGTAGCTGTGTACGTGATGGAGAACCTGAACTACAAAGTGGTAAAAAACATGTCATTTGCTATAGATAATATCTTAGAATGTATAACCATTGAAATATGTCAGGAAAAAAGCAAAAACATATTCATCAGTTGTATATATAGATCACCTAAGTCAGGTATAGAAACATTTGAAGAATGGATCAAGGCAACTTACATGGACAATGGTCAAAGAATAATGTTCTTATGTGGTGACTTTAATATTGACTTATTGAACCCCAACAAGCAAAAGTCTATTGATGACTTCATTGATACAATGTACAGCATCAGTCTATATCCTAAAATCACAAAGCCAAGCAGAATCACAGCACACTGCGCCACGCTTATTGATAATATTTTTACCAATGATTTTGATAATAACACTACACGTGGTCTACTTATAACCGACGTTAGTGATCATCTGCCAGTTTTTACAATATATGATGGAAACTACAAGAAGAACATGGAAGACAAAAGGACATTTCGAAGACTATGCACAGAGAAGAGGATGACTGCCTTCAAAATTGAGCTACAAAAGCAAGATTGGGACAATGTGTATAATGAAAAAGAGGTTGATGAAGCATATGAACATTTCTTAAACAAGTTCATAATACTTTATGACAAACATTGTCCATGGATACAACTCAGTAACAAGCAGAGAAAGAATAATCAACCATGGATGACAAAAGGATTAAAAAATGCTTGTAAGAAGAAGAATACACTATATAGAAAATTTATAGCACAAAGAACTATAGAGGCAGAAATTAAGTACAAAAAGTATAAAAACAAGTTAACAGACATACTACGATCATGTAGAAAAGAATATTACAGTGAATTATTGGACAGGAACAAAAATAATATGAGAGCAACATGGGGCATCCTCAATAGCATTATTAAAAATGGAACTAAGAGGGACTACCCTCAATACTTCTTAGATGAAAATAAAAAAAATGACAACATAAAGGAAGTAGTTGAAAGCTTCAATAATTATTTTGTAAATATTGGACCAAAATTGGAAGAAAGGATTCCAGACCCAGTTCCAATTGAGGACTATAATGATACCATAGAGCGAAATCCCAACTCCATGTTCCTCAGTAATGTGACACAGGAGGAAATAGTTACAATCGCAAAAAAATTTAAATCTAAGACTTCAACTGATTGTAACGGAATTGATATGGAAACGATAAAAAAGGTTATTGAAGAGATCTCAGGACCATTAATGTATATTAGTAACCTATCATTTCAAACAGGTACATTTCCAAACAATATGAAAATAGCTAAAGTTGCACCAATTTATAAGACTGGAGACAAACATCAATTTACAAATTATAGACCTGTTTCTCTACTTCCACAATTTTCTAAAATCATTGAAAAACTGTTCAATAACAGATTAGAGAGTTTCATAAATAAAAATAGAATACTCGAAGAGAACCAATATGGATACAGAGCTAATGTTTCAACTTCAATGGCTTTAATTGAAATTACAGAAGAAATTACCAATGCAATAGATAGTAAAAAATGTGCGGCAGCGGTTTTTATGGATCTAACTAAAGCATTTGACACAATTAATCACAATATTTTAATCAAAAAACTAGAACGATATGGCATCAGAGGGTTAGTCTTAAACTGGATAAGAAGTTATCTAACGAACAGGAAACAATACGTGAAGCTAGGCGAACACACGTCTACAACGCTAAATATATCCTGTGGTGTACCTCAGGGATCAATACTAGGACCTAAATTATTCAATCTCTATATAAATGACATTTGTAAAGTTACAAAAGATTTAAAGTTAGTATTATTTGCAGATGATACAACAGCGTTTTGTTCAGGAGAGAACACACAGGAGATAATACAAATAATAACAGAAGAAATTAACAAATTAAAAAGATGGTTTGACAAAAACAGACTATCGTTGAATCTTAGTAAAACTAAAATAATGCTATTTGGTAACAGTAGAAGAGAAAGTCAAACACAAATACAAATAGACGGAATAGAAATTGAAAGAGTAAATGAAACCAAATTTCTAGGTATAATGATTGATGATAAATTGAACTGGAAATCTCACGTAAAAAATATACAACATAAAGTTGCAAGAAACACGTCAATAATGAATAAAGCAAAACATGTTCTAGACCAAAAATCCCTTCATATTCTCTACTGCTCACTAGTGTTACCATATCTGAGCTACTGTGTAGAAATATGGGGAAATAATTACAAAAGTACACTTAATTCATTAACGGTGTTACAAAAAAGATCAGTTACAATAATACATAATGTTGGATATAGAGAACATACAAACCCTTTATTTATTGAATCAAAAATACTGAAATTCCACGACATAGTGAATTTGCAAACAGCTAGAATTATGCACAAAGCAAACTATAACCTGCTACCCAAGAATATACAACAATTCTTCTCAAAAAAAGAGGAGAAATATAATCTTAGAGAAAAACGTAATTTAAAACAATTGTTTGCACGTACAACACTTAAGACCTTCAGTATATCAGTATGTGGAATTAAATTATGGAATGGATTAAGCAAAGCAATCAAACAATGTACTAATATGATACACTTCAAGAAACTCTTCAAACTTAAAGTGTTTACAAAGTACAAAGAAGAAGAACCATGACAAACATTCTCAATTTATTTCATCCATCCATTCATTCATTCTTAAAGTAATCTTACTTATCTCATCATATGAAATATGACTTACTTCACCAATTATTATTATTAAATTCTTACTAGTATTTATTTATTTATTTTTATTGTGATTACTTATGGAGTTTATTGTGAAAAAATTGTGAACAGGAAGTGAACAAAAAGTTTTGCAACTGTTATGTAAAGAAAAGGGGTAGGATTAAATAAGCTCTGCTTCTTCCTACTCCTTTTCGAACGTGTTGAAAAGAGAAACTGGAAATTGTGATGTATCATGTTGTATGCTTGCATGTTCGAAATAAACTCAAACTCAACTCAACTCAACTCAAGATTGTTGACTAATTTCAATATTTTTGCTTTTATTTTGTTGAATAATACACAGCACCAAAATTTTGGGAAAAAACCCCAAATAAGTAAACTATTCAACAATATTTAATACAATGTAACCATATCAACCGAATAATGTAATTATTACCCTTTTAAATTACATACAATTGTTTAAGAAAAATAAAGTTAATGATCCAAAATAATTGAACAAAAACTATTTTGGATTCTCATTCACTTCATTTGAGTTTTTGCTCTCTGGTGTCGAAGAACTTATGAAACAAACAATACGGTTGTTGCAGAAAATGTTCACTTCTGGTTAAAAAAAATATCGATTAACTTCTCAGACGACAAACTTGTATTTTTTTACATTTATTTTGCGCAGAAGGAAAACCGTCGACTCAAGGTCAAAGCAGTTAAGGCTGCAGCTAACGATTATTT
The DNA here is from genome assembly GCF_033978785.1 of Entelurus aequoreus. Classification (NCBI taxonomy): domain Eukaryota; kingdom Metazoa; phylum Chordata; class Actinopteri; order Syngnathiformes; family Syngnathidae; genus Entelurus; species Entelurus aequoreus. The sequence continues at coordinate 23,126,067 of NC_084754.1, forward strand.
TTCTATCGATTAATCTATAGATTATTTTTTCGATTAATCGGTTAATCTATAGATTATTTTTTCGATTAATCTATAGATTATTTTTTCCTTTTGCCGATTATTTTTTTATTCAAAATGAAGATGAAAAAATAAATGTAGGCCCGTTTTTTCAAAAGGCATGGCTTTTATTTACAAAAAAAAAGAAGT
>NC_084754.1:23126272-23128772 GCF_033978785.1 Entelurus aequoreus
CTCTTTTCAGCCATTCACAATCGTTGTTTTGAGACCGCTCGGCTGTACTGTGTCTTAAAGTGTTAACATGTGCTCAATGTTTCCTTACCATTATCTAACCCTAACCTATGTTGTCTATTATCATTGTTGGTATTTTGTCTATTACCATTGTTGGTATGTTCATTCTTCCTACATTGTTGATACAAAATATTGTTACCTATGGTAATGCCACCACGATACAACATTTGTATTATAATCCTTAAACAAAGTAACAGTGAAACTCAATGTATTAATCACTGAATTGAGAACTGGGGGTGGGATTAAATAAATTATCTTTTTCCCACTCCCTTTCAGGCAAAACTGGACCACCATGCTTACATACTGGACATTACCTTTGCATTATATTAATTTATATTATTACGTGTTGTCAACCTTGTACTTTTTTTTTTTATGTCATTGCCTGAAATAAATGAATGAATGAAATTAAATAAATTAAATGTATAGCCACTGTTAATATTTTGGCTTTAAAGCAGTAACACAATGCTGGCAAATACCTAATAATAAAGAGCGACAAATTCACAGTGAAAATTTTGCATCGTTTTGCAATGCAGTCTTCTGAAAACGATGAAGTGCTACTCTACATAGCAACTGACACTGCGGTCAAAGTTGAATTTGCCACAAAACACATGTTAAGATATTCAACACTCAACTGCCACCTGACGGCTAAAGTGGATAGTGCAATTTGTCATGTGGCAGGTAAACCGCAACGAATGGGGCCATATGCTTCCCCTTCCTACTGAAGCACGTTTTAGTGTAATCATGATATTTCACCAGAGAGCTGAATACCCCTAACTTTATGTGAAAAGTGTAAGTAGTCCTACTGTATTTATAACTTGGGGGGACACATCATCCTGTGACGATTGCAACAGGTAAGCCCATTTACTTTAGTAGTGTTGAGTAAAAGATGCCACCAGGAGTTAGTGTCTAGCTCAATGACACTTCAGCAGATGGCCGTTGACGACTCGGGTCATTCACCGGATGACTCATAGTATTACTGATGTAGGACTTTTGTTTCATTTTGTGACAAAACACAGCACGAGGCCTGGTGCATCCATTACATGACACATCCATCCATCCATCCATTTCTACCGCTTTGTCCCTTTCGGGGTCGCGGGGGATGCTGGAGCCTATCTCAGCTGCATTCAGGCGGAAGGCGGGGTACACCCTGGACAAGTCGCCACCTTCATCAGAGGGCCAACACAGATAGACAGACAACATTCACACTCACATTCACACACTAGGGCCAATTTTTAGTGTTGCCAATCAACCTATACCCAGGTGCATGTCTTTGGAGGTGGGAGGAAGCCGGAGTACACGGAGGGAACCCACGCAGTCATGGGGAGAACATGCAAACTCCACACAGAAAGATCCCGAGCCCGGGATTGAACTCAAGACCTTCGTATTGTGAGGCACATGCACTAACCCCTGTCCCACCGTGCCGCCCATGATACAGGTAGGTGTAATTAAGCACAATAATGATGTTAATTGAAATGTAGGGGTTGGTTGTCTCACATAGGGATGGGCACCGCTGCCGAGGTAAACGGTAGTAACTAGACCGAAAAAAGAAGAAGCTGTAAGTGCCTTGTTTTGGTACTAAATCAGGGGTGTCCAAAGTGCGGCCCGGGGGCCATTTGCGGCCCGCAGCTAATTGTTTACCGGCCCGCCACACATTCTGCAAAAATTGCCAAATTGATAATATTGCAAAAATGTTAAAAAACATTTTAAAAAAAGTGGAATGAGGTGAAATCTAACAACAAAAAGTTGCAATGTTGACACAAAGCTCCCATGAAGGCTGTTTTTTTTCTTTTGTCTTTATTTATTTTTCTTTTTTTTTCCATTGCTAAAAAAAAAACCAGACTAAAAATCAATGTTTTAATGAATTATTACTTAAAAAATATCACTTTAAAATGTTTTATGTGGAAAAAATATTGCATGTATTGTGTGGTTGCCATAAAAAAACATCAAAGTTTTATTTGACAAAAGAGCATAATACAAACAAAATAATAGTTCAAAGGTAAAATCGACAGATATACTGTATCTGAAGTTGATCTCGTAATTTAAGTGTTAAAAGTAAAAAAAACCTAAAAAAAATGTATCACTTTATGAGTGGAGGACCTTTTGGATCCCAAATATATTTCGTAGGATTTTATTTAACATTTCACTGTGATTACTCAAAAATATTAAATAATTAAAATCAATGGTGTCCTGCATTATTGATCTTTTAGGGCTCTAATGACTAAATACTGCATATTTCAGTTTTACTATAAAAAACAAAGTTGTCTTTGACAGAAAAGGCATACAACCTTTTTTTTTTTTTTTTTACTTTATATCAACCTGAAGTTGATATAGAGATTTACTGTACGCGTTAAATAAAAAATAATAATAATTTGACTTATTTTTTACATTTTAATGACCGAGACCCTTTATGGTCCCCGGGAGCCGTAAATGTTAAAAAAAAAAA